>NW_024387523.1:11828181-11838181 GCF_900408965.1 Simochromis diagramma | reverse complement strand
TGTTTCCCAGGTTCTTGATATGCCATGGTCAGTATTTTACAGGCTCAGCCCTCCTACTTTTGGAAAAGGTAAGAACTATAACTATATATTTTTATATATATACAGACAGCTTTAGTTTAATGCAAGGCATTGTAATAAAGTAGAAAAAGGTTCTATTAACACAAACAATACTGAACCTCAGAGCAACACTATGCCCATCGTGCAGTTTTGTGTTCTGTTGATTATTTAAACCAGGTTTTTTTTTTTTTTTTGGTTTTTTTTGTTTGTTTTTTTTTCAGGTTCTTTCATTAAAACAAAGAAAAATGATCTGTTCAGGAATGAGCATGTTAACAGAACTATATTAAATGACCTTTTTTGGGGGGAGGAGGGGGTCAGAAAGGAGGCAGTGGCTCCATACAGGGAGTGCAGAATTATTAGGCAAGTTGTATTTTTGAGGAATAATTTTATTATTGAACAACAACCATGTTCTCAATGAACCCAAAAAACTCATTAATATCAAAGCTGAATGTTTTGGAAGTAGTTTTTAGTTTGTTTTTAGTTTTAGCTATTTTAGGGGGATATCTGTGTGTGCAGGTGACTATTACTGTGCATAATTATTAGGCAACTTAACAAAAAACAAATATATACCCATTTCAATTATTTATTTTTACCAGTGAAACCAATATAACATCTCCACATTCACAAATATACATTTCTGACATTCAAAAACAAAACCAAAACAAATCAGCGACCAATATAGCCACCTTTCTTTGCAAGGACACTCAAAAGCCTGCCATCCATGGATTCTGTCAGTGTTTTGATCTGTTCACCATCAACATTGCGTGCAGCAGCAACCACAGCCTCCCAGACACTGTTCAGAGAGGTGTACTGTTTTCCCTCCTTGTAAATCTCACATTTGATGATGGACCACAGGTTCTCAATGGGGTTCAGATCAGGTGAACAAGGTGGCCATGTCATTAGTTTTTCTTCTTTTATACCCTTTCTTGCCAGCCACGCTGTGGAGTACTTGGACGCGTGTGATGGAGCATTGTCCTGCATGGAAATCATGTTTTTCTTGAAGGATGCAGACTTCTTCCTGTACCACTGCTTGAAGAAGGTGTCTTCCAGAAACTGGCAGTAGGACTGGGAGTTGAGCTTGACTCCATCCTCAACCTGAAAAGGCCCCACAAGCTCATCTTTGATGATACCAGCCCAAACCAGTACTCCACCTCCACCTTGCTGGCGTCTGAGTCGGACTGGAGCTCTCTGCCCTTTACCGATCCAGCCACGGGCCCATCCATCTGGCCCATCAAGACTCACTCTCATTTCATCAGTCCATAAAACCTTAGAAAAACCAGTCTTGAGATATTTCTTGGCCCAGTCTTGACGTTTCAGCTTGTGTGTCTTGTTCAGTGGTGGTCGTCTTTCAGCCTTTCTTACCTTGGCCATGTCTCTGAGTATTGCACACCTTGTGCTTTTGGGCACTCCGGTGATGTTGCAGCTCTGAAATATGGCCAAACTGGTGGCAAGTGGCATCTTGGCAGCTGCACGCTTGACTTTTCTCAGTTCATGGGCAGTTATTTTGCGCCTTGGTTTTTCCACACGCTTCTTGCGACCCTGTTGACTATTTTGAATGAAACGCTTGATTGTTCGATGATCACGCTTCAGAAGCTTTGCAATTTTGAGACTGCTGCATCCCTCTGCAAGATATCTCACTATTTTTGACTTTTCTGAGCCTGTCAAGTCCTTCTTTTGACCCATTTTGCCAAGGAAAGGAAGTTGCCTAATAATTATGCACACCTGATCTAGGGTGTTGATGTCATTAGACCACACCCCTTCTCATTACAGAGATGCACATCACCTAATATGCTTAATTGGTAGTAGGGCTTTTGAGCAAATACAGCTTGGATTAAGACAACATGCATGAAGAGGATGATGTGGACAAAATACTCATTTGCCTAATAATTCTGCACTCCCTGTAGTGTAGTGGTTAACACATAAGATCCTTGGTTTGTCCATCCCAGTCAGGAAGACCATCTGGTGTGCAAAATCAAAATTTGCAGATCCATCTCCAGACAATAAAAAAGACTTCAAATTTTTTTTTTTTTTTTTTTTTTTTTTTAAATTATTTATTCACAGATGGGTCTGAACCAGAACCATATATTGAGCATGCAAACGTGCCCAAAGCTGGAAGTTCTTTATATGGCCGTCAGTATGTGTGTTCAGGGCTGTGCCTATGCTGTGTGTCTGTGTGCTCATGTCTGTATGAAGTTGTATGTGTACATAGGGATGTGTTTAGCTAGTGTAGTAGGTGAAAGGAAAAATCATCAAGAAAATGGTGTGGGAATTAAATTAGGAAAGGCACAAAAGTATTCATGTGAGTTCTCAGTTATGTCGAAGTGAAAACCAAACTTCCAAAACATTTGTTCTCAGACTTGAAAAATGAGACGGTGTCGTTGTCGAGATCCAAGTTAGAGATAAAAGACTGATTTGAGCAAGACCATATCTGTAAAACTGGGGGGAAAAAAATGATTTGGGCTTGACCAAAAATGAGTACTCCTTATATGGAGATTACAAAACTTGTGTTTTAACCTAAGACTCAAGAAGGAGATTTTATGACTGAAAACATGATGAAAACTGTGCCAAATAAGACCTGAATATAATGGGGGCGACAAAGCAGGAGTGTTTATTTGTACACTGGGTGGGGCACGGAAGAGTTCATTTCTGTAAGAGACTTTTTTTTTTTTTGGGGTAAAAGAACACTTTTGCCAAAGCGCCCACTCAAAGTTTGCCACAAACTACCTGAATATTTCACAGAGCATGAGAAGCAAAAAAAAACAAAACAGTATTTGGCCAAAGTGGGAAACGTGCATCAAGGATTGCTACAGATTGTGCATAGCTTTGGCAGTTCTTAATGAAAACCTTTTCTGCTCAGGATCTCGGCCTGAGCAGTTAAATGCTTCAGCAAAAAAAACTTGCCATAGAGAATCGGGGCAAACCGAACAAAGTGTGCCAAATTTGGTAGATCGATGCTGCCAGATAAATTTTACTCAAGTATAAAGTGAATAAGTACTGAATAACTATGTAAATTTCAACATTGGGTTTAAAATTTTGTAAATCATGCAAAATACACCAAACAGTTGTGGAGTATGAGTGTCCTTCCTACATAAGTATGTAATTCAACGCTTATAGAAAGAGGTGCTTTTAGCTCCTCCGTGGGAGTGGGGTGGATCCATATTTGATTTGGTATGCGGGGGTACCCATCCTGACACAACCCTCCCATTCATCTGAGCTTGGCGCTCATGGCCCACACAGGCTGGGTTTGTTTGTATCTCTGCTCAGTCTCACCCTGGGGTGACCTTTCGTGCATAAGGCGACTGTGCTAACCCCTACATGTTCACATTGCACTGTTGCTAGTGATTCATGGTTAACATCCTGTTTTTGTGTGCCGATGTTGGTCTGTGGTAACTTTGAGCAATACTTTTTTTTTTTTTTTTTAATTAATTATTTTTTTTTATATTAACTGAGTTGCTAAGCTGTACTTGGCTATAGTGATTGAATAACAGGAAGAGACCAGAGATGCTGAGCAGTCCGTTCTAATATCAAAAATAGTGCACATGGTGTGTCAGCGGTCCCCAACCCCCGGGCCGGTCCGTGAGTCATTTGGGACCGGGCCGCGAGAGTTGAGACTGGGGTGTGAAATGTATGGTTTTCAGGGTTTTTATCGTGTGGTGTTCTTTTTTTTTTTTTTTTTTTTTTTTTTTTAAGCGTTATTTCGTTAACTCTGTTTTCCTGGGTCTTTTCACGTGTGTTGTGAATAAGTCTTCTTTTTTCGGTACCGGTACTAGTTTTATTTTGTTGCATTTATCCGCGACTCCTTAAAGGACGGTCCGTCAGGCACAAACCGGTCCGTGGCGCAAAAAAGGTTGGGGACCGCTGGTCTATTAGAAGCAAACAAGTGGGGGCTTTTGTGTACCCTGCTGCTGTGCCTGCACACTTTTATTTTTGTTTTATATTTGCCAGACATTCTGTGCTTGTTGATGAGGGAAACGTTAATACATTTTTTTTTTATTTTTTTTTTTAAATTTATTTATTTATTTTTAAAAGATGAATCTGAAACTTGAACATGTAGAAATGTTTACGTGTTTGATAAAATTCTGTATGCACCCTGTAGTGAACATCTGCTATTTGGGGGGGGATTAAAACAAAAAAACAAGATTTAAAATTTTTTGTTTTGACTGCAGTACTGGAGGGACTTGAACAACAGCACAAGGTCTTGAAGAATGAAGGTTAGTGATAAGTTGGTTTTGATTTTTGTTTTTTAAATTGAAACTTTTTTTCTTTAAATAATGATTTTTGGTTGTTTTTGTTTATGCCTCTGCAGTTCCACCTTGTCAAACATAGCAAACTCCAAGGAAATGAATCATTTCCTCTACTTGGTAAGTACTACTAGAATAACTGTCAAGGTCTCTATTAAAATATTCTTCTTATGACTCAGAAGAGAGTGAATATCACCAATTCTGTATCCCACTGCAATGATGCTGGTTGAGTTGAGGAAGGAGATGATAAAGAGAGTAATTCCAAGAAAGTCTGAGATATTTATTTCACACACAGGCTGACATCTCCCATTCTACAGTGCAACAAAAGATTTCCTCGCTCCCATCCATACTTATATTCATAGTGATCCGCACACGTGTTTGCCCTAAAGAGGGGATCTGATGGCGTCTGTCTCCCCCAAACATGCTGGCACTATAACAGAAACAGCTAAAAAAATAAAATAATTTGAGACTTGGGTTTGGTTAATGTTTTGTTTTTGTGCTTGGGTATTTTGTTCTGAAGCCCTTTGGGATGTTTATCTCTAAAGGTGCTATAGAAATAAATTTTTACTCAGATTGTAACTGCTGTTTTCATTCTTCCTTTTAATCTCTTCATTGCAGGCATCGAGTTCGTCGTGATGTATGATTTATGTCAAAGACCCAATTCCCCAGAAGCACATTTTCTGTGTTTGCTCTGTGAGAGGAGGCTGTCAGAGCACGAATGCTACGACCATGCATTCAGCCGTGAACATGTGGCAAAATTCCTGGTGAATATCTTCTTTTATTTTGAATATCCAAGTTCTCTTTTTTTGCAAAAATCCCAAGTAGATCAGCAGTTTCTGAAATACTCAGAACAGCCCATCTGGCAGTGGCACCAGTAACCAACTTTAATCACTTTCCTTCTCCATTCACATGCTCTGAACTTCAGCAGGCCCACTTACCCATGTCTGCATGCATCGATGCATGATACTGATTTGGATATTGGATACAAAGGAGTAAAGTGTGTACCGTGGAAGAGTGACTTGTTTATTTTTGGTAAACTCTAAATTTAAACAGGAGGAACTTAGGACCCTGGGGGAAAGTATTGACTCCATGTCAACTTAATTTAATCACTTTAGGTTTTATTTCTATTTAATTTCTATTTAACACTTAAACAACTGCCAAAAAGACACCACTAACAGATAATTTATTTAAATAAGTGCAAGCAGCAGTTTGTTTTTTTGTTTTTTCTTTTCCAGGTGAGTGTACAATAATCTTTAGTTTAATTTGTTAGCTACCAGGCTATTAGCCACAGTAACATTATCCTGTTAAGCTAGTCAGTAGTTATTAATTAAACAGATGGAAAGAACGTGATTATGTAATTATGAAGCTTCTAGGTAAAACGAGATGGTCTAAATGTCGGCTCTTTTGTTCCCATAGCTAAAATTAGCTGTGCAAATGTTGGTTGTGATAGCTTGTGATAGTGATAGCAAAAGCTATTAGCAAACTAAATTAATGCTAGCTAATGATAGTTCACATATTTGTAAGATTTTGTCCAGTAAACGTTTCACAGATGGCATTCTGCTGGGGGTGTGACACAATTCATGTCTCTTTATCACAGCGTCACTTTTCCTTCACTTACACTGATGTATGTCATGGAGTGCTTCAAGAAAAAACAGCCAGCCATTGGTAAGTTTGCCTCGCTGTGTTTTCATACGGTAGATTTGAAAAATGTTTGAAATATAATCTTGTTTTTTGTGTTTTGTTTCTTCTTTAGGTACAACCTTGATTGTGTCCTGCATTACCACAGAAGGTGATGCAGAGCCTTTTTACATATGCCTTTGCTTGTCAGGTGTGTCTGTCAGTCCTTGATTGAGCCACACTTAAACTCCCGAAAACATGTTGTGCACACAACTGGTGAGGTTTTAAGTTATTATTTACTGCATTGATTAGTATAGCGACAGTGATGTAGCTGAAATTATATTTTCATTGGGCTGTTGCTCCAGTGTACTGATATCACAAGTATCACATTAATTCCACATAGTTCATAGCTTTCCTTACAAAATCAAGAAATTAGGGGCAGCTCACGCCCCTGAGATCGCACAGTACTCTAATATTAAGCTGACGGGCTCTGATGAAAACATACAGTTGTAACTGAGCGACTCTTGTCTTCTACTCTTAGCTGTTTGAGAATCCCTGGCGGCTGCCTTTCGGTGCTGGGAGACTCTGCAGGATGATCAACCACTTAAAGGCAAAGGCGTGGGAGAAGAGATGGAGGCAAGACCAAAGGAGGTGGTTTCTGAAGGTAAAAGCAATGAAATTGAACCAAGGGGGCTCAGCTCTTTTTATAAAATCCAGAATTAAAACTGAACTAACATTCACTTTATGTGAATAAGATGATAGGTTTGTGAGCTTTGAACCTATTCCGTTGGACACATTGAAGACAATATAATACACAGCAAGCAAGACACGAAGTAGGCAAAGTTCTTCATGTTTCTCATGCACGGGAGAGAACCGCGACAAAAGCCGTTCCTTTGCTGACCCCAGGTTGCGCTCCGTGCCGCTCCCCCGTAAACTGTCTTTTATTGAGGTTACATAAGATGGCAGAGGTTCTAACCATACGACGTGTACACACGCTACAAAGAGTACCTTGCCCTGTGTGTGTGTGTGTGTGTGTGTTGTGGTGTGGGGGTGGGGGGGGGTCAGGTGTGACCCCCTAAATAACTTCCCTAAACCTGCTGGTCTGGAAGTCCACAGTTCATCTAAACAAAAGGCACTTAGCCTAAAACAGATAGCCACGTTTATTTCTAATACAAAGAGCAGATAAGGAAGGTACGACTCTCCCCATGCTCCCAGAGTGCTCTCTAATGCACACAAAGTTTGCAGACTATCAAGGATCAAACCTCTACCAACTACAACTAATTATAAAACTCTAAGCCATATATAAGTAGCATAGTTTCTAGCATAAATGAAAACAACAATCAAAACCTAACAGAAGAGAGGTTTCACAATAAAGCAGGAAAATCCCAAATTATTAAAAACACCTGTTATGTAAGGGGAATCATTTCCTGCTGAGTCATCTAATAATTTTTCTGTTTTTTTTTTTTTTTTTTTTTAATATATATTATAACAATGTAATCTTTGTTTCCAGGTTCTTGATAGCCAGGTCAGTATTTTACAGGCTCAGCCCCTCCTACTTTGGAAAAGTAAAACATAACTATATATTTTTATATATATACAGACAGCTTTAGTTTAATGCAAGGCATTGTAATAAAGTTAGAAAAGGTTCTATTAACACCAACAATACTGAACCTCAGAGCAACACTATGCCCATCGTGCAGTTTTGTGTTCTGTTGATTTATTTAACAGGTTTTTTTTTTTTTTTGGTTTGTTTTGTTTGTTTTTTTTTCAGGTTCTTCATTAAAACAAAGAAAAATGACTGTTCAGGAATGAGCATGTTACAGCACTATATTAATGACCTTTTTGGGGGGAGGGGGGTGTCAGAAAGGAGGCAGTGGCTCCAACATGGGAGTGCAGAATTATTAGGCAAGTGTATTTTTGAGGAATATTTTATAGTGAACAACAACCCTGTCTCAATGAACCCAAAAACTCATGTATCAAAGCTGATGTTTGGAATTTTTTTAGTTGTTTTAGTTTAGCATTTTAGGGGGATATCTGGTGTGCAGGTGACTATACTGTGCATAATTATTAGGCAACTTAACAAAAAACAAATATATCACCCATTTCAATTATTTATTTTACCAGTGAAACCATATAACATCTACACATTCACAAATATAACATTTTGACATCACAAACACAAACCAAAACAAATCAGCGACCAATATGATCCCACCTTTCTTGCAAAGAGACACTCAAAAGCCTGCCATCCATGATTCTGTCAGTGTTTTGATCCTGTTCACCATCAACATGCTGCAGCAGCAACCACAGCCCCCAGGACAATGTTTCAGAAGAGGTTGATACTGTTTTCCCTCCTTTAAATCTCAATTTGATGATGGACCACAGGTTCTCAATGGGTTCAGATCAGTGAACAGGTGGCCATGTCATATAGTTTTCTTCTTTTATACCCTTTCTTGCCAGCCACGCTGTGGAGTACTTGGACGCGTGTATGGCGCATGTCCTGCATGGAAATCATTGTTTTCTGAAGGATTGCAGACTTCTTCCTGTACACTGCTTGAAGAAGGTGTCTTCCAGAACTGGGCATAGGACTGGGAGTTGAGCTTGACTCCATCCTCAACCTGAAAAGGCCCCACAAGCTCATCTTGATGATACCCCCAACCAGTACTCCACCTCCACCTTGCTGGCGTCTGAGTCGGACTGGAGCTCTCGCCCTTTACCGACCAGCCACGGGCCCCATCCCATCTGGCCCATCAAGACTCACTCTCCTATTTCACTCAGTCATAAAACCTAGAAAAACCAGTCTGAGATATTTCTTGGCCCAGTCTTGACGTTCAGCTTGTGATGTCTGTTCAGTGTGGTCGTCTTTCAGCCTTTCTTACCAGGCCCATGCTCTGAGTATTGCACACCTTGTGCTTTTGGGCACTCCGGTGATGTTGACAGCCTCTGAAATATGGCCAAACTGGTGGCAAGTGGCATCTTGGCAGCTGCACGCTTGACTTTTCTCAGTTCATGGGCAGTTTATTTTGCGCCTTGGTTTTTCCCCACACGCTCTTGCGACCCTGTTGACTATTTTGAATGAAACGCTTGACTTGTTCGATGATCACGCTTCAGAAGCTTTGCAATTTTGAGACGGTGCATCCCTCTGCAAGATATCTCACTGATTTTGACTTTCTGAGCCTGCAAGTCCTTCTTTTGACCCATTTTTGCCAAAGGAAAGGAAGTTGCCTAATAATTATGCACACCTGATCTAGGTGTTGATGTCATTATACCCACACCCCTTCTCATTACAGAGATGCACATCACTAATATGCTTATTGGTGAGTAGGCTTTTGAGCAATACAGCTTGGAGTTAAAGACAACATGCATGAGAAGGAGAGATGTGGACAAAATACTCATTTGCCCAATAATTCTGCACTCCCTGTAGTGTAGTGGTATAACACATAAGATCCTTGGTTGTCCATCCCAGTCAGGAAGGACCATCTGGGTGTGCAAAATCAAAATTTGCCAGATCCATCTCCACAATAAAAAGACTTCAAATTTTTTTTTTTTTTTTTTTTTTTTTTTTTTTTTAAATATTTATCACAGAGGGTCTGAACCAGAACCATATATTGAGCATGCAAACGTGCCCAAAAGCTGGAAGTTCTTTATATGGGCCGTCAGTATGTGTGTTCAGGGCTGTGCCTATGCTGTGTGTCTGTGTGCTCATGTCTGTATGAAGTTGTATGTGTACATAGGGATGTGTTTGCTGTGTAGTAGGTGAAAGGAAAAATCATCAAGAAAAGTGGTGTGGGAATTAAATTAGGAAAGCACAAAGTATCATGTGAGTTCTCAGTTATGTCGAATGTGAAAACCAAACTTCCAAACATTTGTTCTCAGACTTGAAACATGAGACGGTGTCCGTTGTCGAGATCCAGTTAGAGAATAAAGACTGATTTTGAGCAAGACCATATCTGTAAACTGGGGGAAAAAAATGATTTGGGCTGACCAAAAATGAGTACTCCTTATATGGAGATACAAAACTTGTGTAACCTAGAGACTCAAGAAGGAGAGTTTGATGACTGAAAACATGATGGAAAAACTGCTGC